>NW_026056901.1:0-1353 GCF_023758085.1 Alternaria hordeiaustralica | reverse complement strand
AAAATAGAACTAAATTCTTTAATAGAATTATTATTAAAGAGATCTTTAATAAAGTTATTAAGATATAAACTTTCTTTAGTAGCTTCTTTTAAAGCTATATATTCTACTTCTGCACTAGAAATAGCTATAGTTTTTTATAGTTTAGAAATCTAACTAATAGCTATATTATTATTATAATTACTTTTAGAATTATTTAAAATAAATATATTACCTGTAGTAGATTTTCTAGAATCTAAATTACCTCTCTAATCTAAATCGCTAATACCTAATAAATTAATACTATTATTAATATTATTAATAGTATTATTATTATTAGAATTATTAGATTCTAAAGATTGTAGAGTTAAATCTAAGCTATAATTACTAGTCTTTAATAAATAACTAAATATAAAATTAAAATATTTATAATGTTCTAGACTAGAATTAGACATAAATCTAGCTAGGTAATTTACACTATAAACTAGGTTAGGCCTAGTAAATATTGTTAAATAAATTAAACTACCTATTTCTTTTTAATAGTCTTTAATAATAGAACTATCTTCTAGATTTTTAGATAATTTAACTTCTATAGGTAAAGATATAGATTTAGGCTTATTTAAAAGCTTATTATATTTAAATAATAGTTTATTAATAAAATTTCTTTGCGTTATAATTAAAGATTTCTTAGATCTATCTCTAATTATTTCTACGCCTAGAAATTCTTTAATCTCTTCTAAATTAGTTATTTCTAATTTAGAAGTTCTAGTTAAATTCTTATATAACTTATTAACTAGATTTATATTTTTAGCAAATACTAATATATTGTCTATGTGTATAGCTAATATAATAGGCTTAGTATTATGTATAAAAATACTATTATCTATATTTAAAACTTTAAAATCTAGTTATTCTAGAATTTTAGTTAAAAATAATTGCTACTACCTAGAAGCTTGTTTTAGACTATATAAAGCTTTATTTAATCTATAAACTAAATTATTAAAGTCTTTATTTAAAATAGCTTTATTAATAAAGTCTATTAAACTTTTATCTATAATATCTTTTAAAGCCTTTTGTAAGATATATTCTTCTAGGCCTATAGGCAATTGTATATAAATATTATTATTATCTATTTCTACATTAGAAAAAGCTTGTTTAATATTCTAAGTATAGATTTCCTAATCTAGATAGCAGAAAATAGCTAATAATAGCCTAATAATACTAGGCTTACTAGTAGAAGCAAAGGTTTTTTTATAATTAATATTATATTTTTGTAAAAAGCCTTTAGCTACCTATCTAGCTTTATATTTTTTAATAGTATTATCTAAGTTTAATTTCTTAGAAAGAACCTATCTACCTTTAATAATATTAATATTA
>NW_026056900.1:0-1519 GCF_023758085.1 Alternaria hordeiaustralica | reverse complement strand
AATAATTTAGTATTTTTATAATACTAATTCTTTTATTTTATTAAAAGAATATAGAAGAAAGAGGTATAGACCTAGGCTATATTATTAATAATAATCTTATTATTATTAATAAATATAAATAGTCTTTGTTCTGTATCTATTATTATTGAATACTTTTTAAAGTAGTTTAATAATCTTATTACTTTTAAGTAATAAAATCTTTAGTTATTTAATTAATTATTTAATTAATTATTTAATTAATAACTAAAAATATTAGATACTATATTTAAAATTCCTAAATTAAAGAGATCTAGTAATTACAATATTTAGTTTATTAAAATAGAAGCTCTTTTAACTAAAGAAGGCTATCTAGAAGTAATAGCACATAATTTATCTAGTTTAAGCAAAGCTACTAAAGTTCTATTATAAGATAAAGCTATTAAAGCTACTAGTTTTATTAAATTAGCTTTAGAAGATAGACCTTTATTGCAAGTTAGATATATTAGTAATCTTGATTTATTATAGTAAATGCTAAAAAATCTATACAAAGCTAAAGGATTTAGTAGCGAATTTTTAATTAGTAAAGAACTAATTAATACTACTATTAATTCTTATAAAGGCAATTTAGAATTATATATTAATAATTTTAAACGCCTAGCTAATAGCTTAGAAGCTAAAGAAATTAGTTTACCTAATAAATTTCTTGTAGCTTTGCTATTAAATAATCTTAATAAAGATTACAAATATATAGTAACTATAATTACACAAACTATTAGAATAGATAATAATAGTGTAGATTTAGATACTATTATATTGCAATTATTAGACAAAAGTAGAAGAGTTAATTCTATTAAGAATAAAAACTCTACTTCTAATTCTAATAATAAGAATAATTCTTTTAGTTATAATTATTCTACTAGTAATAACTATAATACTAGTAATAATAATAATAATAATAAAAGAAATTCTATTAAAAGTAGTAATAACAAAGATATAGAAATGTCTATATCTACTACTAAGAAAAATAATAATAATAAGTCTAATAATAATAATATTAAGACTTGTAATTATTGTAAAAAGAAAAAATATCTAGAATCTAATTGTTTTAAGAAATATTCTAATTTAATTAAGGATAAATCTATTAATAATACTACTAAAGAAGAAACTATTTTAACTTCTTCTGTAGTTAATAAAGATAATAGTAATTCTACTATAGACTTTATTTTAGATTCTAGCGCTACTATATATACCTGCTATATTAAAGAATTATTTATTAATATTAAACCTAGTATTACTACTATTAAGTAGGGTAATACTAGTAATAATATTAAAGCTAGCAGTATAGGCAATATTTTAGTTAAATTTACTAGTACTAATAAACTAGTTAAATTAACTAATGTTTTTTATGTACTACAATTAGAAGTTAATTTATTAAGTCTTAGTTTAATAACTAAGAAAAATTACTCTTTATCTTTTAATAAAGATAATTGCTTTATATATAACTCTAATAATAATCTATTATCTAAAAGTTATTATAAAG
>NW_026056899.1:0-1552 GCF_023758085.1 Alternaria hordeiaustralica | reverse complement strand
TATCTTCTAGATTAGATTCTTCTAGATCTTCTAAATTACTATTATTAATAGTATTTAAAGTAGTATAAGATTTATAATCTTTACTAATACTAGAAGTAGAACTAATTATAGAGAATATACTAACTCTGTCTTTATAATAACCTTTAGATAATAGATTATTATTAAAGTTATATATAAAGTAATTATCTTTATTAAAAGATAAAGAGTAATTTTTCTTAGTTATTAAACTAAGACTTAATAAATTAACTTCTAATTGCAGTACATAAAGAACATTAGTTAATTAAACTAGTTTATTAGTACTAGTAAATTTAACTAAAATATCGCCTACACTACTAGCTTTAATATTATTATTAGTATTACTCTATTTAATAGTATTAATACTAGGTTTAATATTAATAAATAATTCTTTAATATAGTAGGTATATATAGTAGCGCCAGAATCTAAAATAAAGTCTATAGTACTATTACTATTATCTTTATTAACTACAGAAGAAGTTAAAATAGTTTCTTCTTTAGTAGTATTATTAATAGATTTATTCTTAATTAAATTAGGATATTTCTTAAAATAATTAGATTCTAGATGTCCTTTCTTTTTACAATAATTATAAGTCTTAATATTATTATTAGACTTATTATTATTATTTTTCTTAGTAGTAGACATAGACATTTCTATATCTTTGTTATTACTACTCTTAATAGAATTTCTTTTATTATTATTATTATTATTACTAGTATTATAGTTATTACTAGTAGAATAATTATAACTAAAAGAATTATTCTTATTATTAGAATTAGAAGTAGAATTTTTATTCTTAATAGAATTAACTCTTCTACTTTCGTCTAATAATTACGATATAATAGTATCTAAATCTACACTATTATTATCTATTCTAATAGTTTGTATAATTATAGTTACTATATATTTATAATCTTTATTAAGATTATTTAATAGCAAAGCAATAAGAAATTTATTAGGTAAACTAATTTCTTTAGCTTCTAAACTATTAGCTAGGCGTTTAAAATTATTAATATATAATTCTAAATAGCCTTTATAAGAATTAATAGTAGTATTAATTAGTTCTTTACTAATTAAAAATTCGCTACTAAATCTTTTAGCTTTGTATAGATTTTTTAGCATTTGCTATAATAAATAAAGATTACTAATATATCTAACTTGTAATAAAGGTCTATCTTCTAGAGCTAATTTAATAAAGCTAGTAGCTTTAATAGCTTTATCTTGTAATAGAACTCTAGTAGCTTCGCTTAAACTAGATAAATCGTGTACTATTACTTCTAGATAGCCTTCTTTAGTTAAAAGAGCTTCTATTTTAATAGACTAAATATTATAATTACTAGATTTCTTTAATTTAGGAATTTAAAATATAGTATCTAACATTTTTAGTTATTAATTAAATAATTAATAATTAATTAAATAACTAAAGATTTTATTACTTAAAAGTAATAAGATTATTAAACTACTTTAAAAAGTATTTAATAATAATAGATACAGAACAAAGACTATTTATATTTATTAATAATAATAAAATTATTA
>NW_026056898.1:0-1560 GCF_023758085.1 Alternaria hordeiaustralica | reverse complement strand
ATAAATGATATTTGCACAACACTGTATGCTAGAAACTCTATTTGGTACTACGGACTATAATAGACAATTAGCAGGAAACCTAAGAGTTAATATAATCTTTTAACTTAACTGGGATCCTCAGAGACTATACGTGTTGCAACTTAAAAGTTGAAGAAATAGTCCTTTTAACATAGTGATATGTTAAATTACATCTTGCTACTCTTATATGGAGTAGCAAGAAAAGTTACAATCTGTTTTATTACATCTGTTTTACATGCTTTTGGTATTTGTACTTTTGAGCTATTCAGCCTCACCTAATAAATCTTTAGTAGCACAAGATAGCAAAAATATATCTGACACATCAGATGTTAGTCACAGTACACAAGGAGATCCGTCTCCTAATAAATATCCAAAAAGTAATAAACCAAATAAATCTGATGAAAACCCTAATAGTTTAGTTAAATCCCCTTTTTACCCTCATACACCAGTAAAAGTGTATCTTAATGCCAGCGTCTCTAAGTCTGATATATATAAAGACTTAAAAGATGTATCTATAATCTATATGTGATTTAATAAGATAACAGGTAGAGTTTATATTGGAAGTGCTGTAAACGGATCTAGACGTTTAAGTACTTATTTTCAGCCTTCTATTCTAAGAAAAAAATAGTTTAATCTATAAAAGTATATTAAAATATGGACATGATAACTTTTCTGTTACTATTTTAGAGATTTGTGGAAAAACGTCTACTGTCACTAAAGATCATATATTAGATAGAGAAAAATTTTACTTAGATTGGGCTTTAAAAACTTATGGTTTGGCTATTTTAAATATGCTTAACACACCTGGATCCAGTATGGGTTACAAACATACGGAGGAAAATTTATTAAAAATGAGTGAATTAAAAAAAGGTGAAAGGAATCCTATGTATAATAAGATTAAATCTGATGCCTTTATAGCTCAACAAAGTAGAGATAAATCTGGTGAAAATAATCCAATGTTTGGTAAGGCTAAGCCTGAACAAACTTTAGCTAAATTAAGAAAAATGGTTTTTGTGTATGATGTTACACAAGATTATAAATTATTAGGGGTGTATCCTACTGTTATGTGTACTCGTTTATTTAAATTGTGTAACAATACCTTAAGAAAAAGGATAAATAATAAAGAAATACATAATGGTAAATATTTATTTTCAAAAGATCCTTACAACTCTGATGAGGTATAGTTATTTGGTTAATATAGCATCCAACCACGATGCTATTGTAAAATTTATAATGTAGATATTATATTTACATTATATTGATAGATTGTAGAATAAAGCTACAAGGAATTGAGTGCAGTTCCCCCTTATAAAATAATAAATATAAGGTGCATAAGAGGATGAATTTCAAGAAAAACTGTAAAGTCAACTTGAAGCGAAGCTTATTTTTAAAGTATATTCATTTATATTATTAATAATAAGAACGTTCAACGACTAGAAGGAAAGTCTTTATGATAACAACCTTCCACGAGTATCCTCCGTCAAATAAACTTTAATAACATATTAAAGTAAGACGATGACATAGTCTGAACCCATATGAGAA
>NW_026056897.1:0-1566 GCF_023758085.1 Alternaria hordeiaustralica | reverse complement strand
ATTAGAAGCTACTAATAATAATAGCTTAGATTCTAATTCTAATAATAATTCTAGTAATTCTACTAGTAATAATAACTCTGTTATTATATTTAATAATAATAAAGTTAAAGCTCTACAATTAGATAACGAGTTTAAATCTAGAGAACTAGATAGTTATCTAATTAAAAAAGGAATAAATACTAGATATTCTAGTCCTTATACTCCTGAGCAAAATGGCGCAGCAGAAATAATTAATAGAGTATTACTTAATAAAGTAAGAGCTTTATTAATTAATAGTAATCTACCTAAGAATTTGTAGGGAGAAACTATATTAACTGCTACTTATTTATATAATAGAACTCCTAATAGTTCTATTAATTTTAAAACGCCTTATGAGTTAAAATATAAAGAAATACCTAATATTAATAATATTAGAATTTTTGGATCTTTAACTTATTATAAAGAACCTACTAGTTTAATTAAAAAACTAGATAGTAAAGCTAGTCCTTATTATTTAATAGGATTTAGTAGTTCTAATATCTATAAATTATATAATCCTAGTAATAATAAAACTATTAGAGCTAGAGATTGTAAAATTATAGAAGGTTATTATTATAAGCCTAATAATAACGTAAATATTAATAAAATATTTACAAAACTAGAAGATCTTTCTTCTAATAATAATAATATTATAGAAGAAGACTTTAGTGAAATAGAATCTATTACTAGTAATAATAATAATAGTGAAATTATTATTAACGATAGTAATAGTAATATTATTATTAATAATAATAATTCTGAATTTGAAGATTCTGAAGATGAGTTATTAATTAATAATAATAATAATAACTCTAATAAAAGAGTTATTTCTTCTAATAATAATAATAGTTTAGTAGAACTAGACGACGATTATTCTGAAGATGAACTAGCTATTAATTCTACTATTATTATAGAAGATAATAGCTTTAATAGTATATTAAATATTAATACTAGTAAAAACAATTGGAATACTCTTTATAATAATTCTATTATAGAGAATATTTTAAATACTAGTAATAATAGTTTAATAGAACCTAAAAGTTATAAAGAAGTATTAAATAGAAAAGATAAAGATCTATATCTAGCTGCTATGAAAATAGAAGTAGATAATCTTATTAAAACTAATACTTGGAATATAACTAATAAACCTAATAATATTAATATTATTAAAGGTAGATGGGTTCTTTCTAAGAAATTAAACTTAGATAATACTATTAAAAAATATAAAGCTAGATGGGTAGCTAAAGGCTTTCTACAAAAATATAATATTAATTATAAAGAAACCTTTGCTTCTACTAGTAAGCCTAGTATTATTAGGCTATTATTAGCTATTTTCTGCTATCTAGATTAGGAAATCTATACTTGGGATATTAAACAAGCTTTTCCTAATGCAGAAATAGATAATAATAATATTTATATACAATTGCCTATAGGCCTAGAAGAATATATCTTAAAAAAGGCTTTAAAAGATATTACAGATAAAAGTTTAATAGACTTTATTAATAAAGCTATTTTAAATAAAGACTTTAATAATCTAGTTTGTAGATT
>NW_026056896.1:0-1585 GCF_023758085.1 Alternaria hordeiaustralica | reverse complement strand
GTCGTAATAGAAAATGATCTATTCCTTGTTTCTCTAAGAAAACTATTGACATTCATCGAAATAAGAAAGTAAATATATATCTATCTAAACAGTATTATAGGATTCAGAAACATCTAAAAAATGGAGACTACCAGAGAGCATTTAACATTTGGAAAGTTCTTTTCCAAAGATCCTCGAGTGTAATACTATTCTTTCTAATGAGAGCAAAAAAGGATTGATATTGAAGTATGGATGAAGGGAGATTGAATTCCATAATAAAGAGATGTAAATTCAATAATTTAAAATGAAGTATTGATGCAATTTACAAAAGAGTTTATATTCCTAAGCCTAATGGAAAAGTAAGGCCTTTGGGAGTACCTGAGCTTGAGTGAAGAATAAGTCTAGGAATGGTGAACTGGATAATCTATGAGATATCTGAAAAAACTTTACCTGATTGACAACATGGATATAGAATTGGAAAGGGTGTAATAACTGCTTGAAAGGATATAATAAAAAAATTAGAAACAAGTCCCTATATTTATGAATTCGATCTAAAAGCCTGCTTTAACCGAATAAGTGCTAGACATGCGATGAGATGTTTAAAGAGATTAGGTTTTAATAATGAATTTATCTTATACGTACATTCGCTATGCACATCAAAAGTAAGAGTTAAAGAACTACAGGAAGAAGAAGAGGTAAAGATAATAAACGGTATTAAATATAAACTTGGATTGCCCCAAGGATGATCCTTTTCCTCTATTTTAGCAATATTGGTAATCGATAGAGCAATAAGAGATGTAAACTGAGACTGTATCATGTTCGCTGATGATGGATTGGTTTTCTCAAAGAAACCAATAAAATGACTAGCGGCTGATGATTGAGATCATCTTGAAGCACATGGATTAATTCGTAGTGATGGATTAAAGAAAAACGGAGAGCCTAAATGTGGTCCTGTTATCGGGAAACTAAGCTTTCTGGGAGTCGAATACGATTTAAAATATGAGAGGTTTGTTCTCCTTAATAATAAGAAACCTGGAGAGTACACCTATCTATATAAAAATAATCCACAATGCTGAAAGATCCTCGAACAATATTATTTAGATGGTAAATCTACTGGAGATGGTTCAATGTCCGAGAAAACAGATAAAGATTGAACTTGAGGAATTAACTCAAGAAGTTATCTAGGTAGAAGAAGAAAAGTAATTTCTATACTAAATTTATATAATTTTATAAAATGAATATTAGGAGATAATGAGATAAAAAGGATCGGTTTTCTCTTCATTGAATATCAAATGGAATCAAGTAGAATGTTTAATGAATTGCTTGGATGAATGTCTAATAGCCTATCCGACTTAGCTCAACCTGTCCATTTTGAGAGTAAGTTTGCTTCTGTTTCATATTCTGAGGATTATAAAAATAATAACGTTTCTGGTGAATATCACTGACATCCTGGTTGAATTGATAGAGGTAACGTTTGACAATCTGTTTTCTACTATCGTCGAAGTCTACAATTAACTTGTGAATTAACCAGGAGACATATTAAAAATCCAATGGAATACCTTGAACCAGAACGGATGTTTTGTGAAACCAAAGTCTTTCCGGACAC
>NW_026056895.1:0-1602 GCF_023758085.1 Alternaria hordeiaustralica | reverse complement strand
ATAGAAATAGGTTTTTAGTTTTAAGATAGTTATTAAAACTTCTTATATAAATTGTTATTAATAAGTTAGTTATAAAAACTACTTATATTTTCTTATTATTTAGTTATTAAAAACTATAGCTTAAGAGGGTGTGTAAAGATTATAATAACTTAGTTATTATTATCTTTTTATTATTAAGCTTTGTTAAGATTGCACTTATTATTATTTCTTAACAACTTAGAAAAATTTCTAGTAAATCTAATTACTTACGTAATTAAGACTTTAGTAGCTAGTTTTAATCTACTACACTAGAAGATTTTAAAATAACTTTATTTGTCTTAGCCTAGTTAATATTAGAGTTATTACGTAATTTAATAACTCTTATCTTCTTATCTTTCTTTCTATAATTACTAAAAGATCTAGTAATAAACTAATTATTAGTCTATGTAATACAACGTATAAACTAATATAATTAGTACTAGTCTAGATTATAAATCTAGAAGATAAGAAGAATTTAGCAGACTTAGATTATAAATCTAGGAATTAATAGAAATTAAGCAGATTTAATTATAAATTCTTATCTCTAGGCAGAAATAGGCAGATATTTACGCAATTATTTTAGTAGCTATTTTCTATAAAAGAAATAGCAATTCTCTATAGTTATTCTTTACCTAGTAACAATATTATTACTTTTTACCTATTATTTACTTTGTAATTAATTATTGCAATCTTTATTAGTTATACTATTTATTATAGTATTTAACTACTTTATTCTAATAAAGCTATATTCTATTATTAGAGAATAGTTCTTGTTACCTATCTATTCTTTACATAAATAAGTGTTAGGCTCTAGCCTATAAGAGTCTAGGCTAACTTAGCTACAGGTATAAATACCTTAGAATCGCTATTATAGCTTAGTAGTAATTTATCTCTAGTCTTTTAAGAATAATATACCTAATTATAGTCTAATATTGTGTATCTAGTATTTAACTAACTCTTTTATTTAATAATAAGCCTAAATCTATACCTTTATCTATAGAAATTAAAATATCTAAAAATCTAGAAGATAGCTCTATTATTAAAGACTATTAAAAAGAAATAGGTTATTTAATTTATTTAACTATATTTACTAGGCTAGATCTAGTTTATAGTGTTAATTACCTAGCTAGATTTATATCTAATTCTAGTCTAGAATATTATAAATACTTAAATTTTATATTTAGTTATTTATTAAAGACTAGTAATTATAGCTTAGATTTAACTCTATAATCTTTAGAATCTAATAATTCTAATAATAATACTATTAATAATATAAATAATAGTATTAATTTATTAGGTATTAGCAATTTAGATTAGAGAGGTAATTTAGATTCTTAGAAATCTACTATAGGTAATATATTTATTTTAAATAATTCTAAAAGTAATTATAATAATAATATAGCTATTAGTTAGATTTTAAAACTATAAAAAACTATAGCTATTTCTAGTACAGAAGTAGAATATATAGCTTTAAAAGAAGCTACTAAAGAAAGTTTATATCTTAATAATTTTATTAAAGATCTTTTTAATAATAATTCTATTAAAGAATTTAGTTCTATTTTTAATAGAACTAATATTATTAAA
>NW_026056894.1:0-1678 GCF_023758085.1 Alternaria hordeiaustralica | reverse complement strand
CTAAGACTTAAAGCTTTAGTACTATTATTTCTAAAGTAGTTAAAGCTTTAAAATCTCTTAGACTAGCTAAAAAGCTATTTTAATACTAAAGTACTTTATAATAGAATTTAAAATTAATTTTTAAAAAAACTATAGAATAATAATATATATATATAAACTTTAAACTATTATAGTAATATATTCTAAAAATTAATAGTTAGAATATATTATATAGGTATTAGAGAGTATAAAGATATATTACTATAAGAATATAAAGTAATTAGTATAGATAAGAAAGTATATAAATATTAGTTTAGTAGAAAAGAGTTCTATTATAGAGAGATTCTATTATCTAAAGTATTATATAAAAGTCTAATACTAAAAAGTATAAGTAAAAGATAAGATAGTAGATAATAAGATAATTCTAAAAAGCTCTTATTAAAAGATATTCTTCTTCTAGGTAATTCTTAGGTTATTAAAGATCTAATTTATATAAGAACACCTTATACACTAGTATAATATATACTAAGAATTTAGTAGAAGTATACTATTTATACTTTTTAAATTTCTAAAATATTTAGAACTCTAAAGATATTTTAAAAATACTAATAGTAGTTTAGAGCTAATACTTAAAGCTATACTATTTAAATAGTATTTTTATAAGTTTCTAAAATAACTATAAGTAAATTAAAAATATCTTTTAGTACTATAAAATATACTTTATATATAGAAAGATAGACTAGTTAGAAGATAGCTTATAATTAGAGTTAGAAATAGTAGATATAGATATAATAGTTTAAGACCTAGAGCTCTATTAGCCTATATTAGACTAATATCTTTATAATATATATTTATCTCTAATAGCTTCTTCTAAAGCTTTCTACTATAATAACTTTATTACCTTTATATATATAAGAATATAGCCTCTACAAATCTTATAGGTTTACTTAGAGCTATCTTCTTACTTTAATTTTAAATATCTTTATCTCTAAAGCTACTAGACTTTGCTAAAGCTACTAGACTCTACTAAAGCTACTAGACTCTGCTAAAGCTACTAGACTCTTTAAAAGAGATATTTACTACTATAAGCTAGTACTATCTAGTACTAGCTTCTACTAGCTTTCTCTCTTTCTTTCTATATAAATCTAGCTAAACTCTTTCTCTCTTAGATTCTACGTCTACTATTCTTAACTCTAAATATAAGCTATCTTCTAACTAGCCTATCTTTCTACGCGTAAAGTCTACCTTATAATATATTTTTATTATCTAAACTTTATAAGACTTTTATAATAGAATCTAAGAATAAAAAAGTTTAGCTAGATTTATATAAAAAAAAAAAAAGAAAGTTAATAGAAACTAGTACTAGATAGTACTAGCTTATAGAGTAGCTCTTTTATAAGCTAGATCTTAATATTATTAGTTATTTAGTAGCTAGAAGTTTATATATTATTAAAGTTCTAAAGAAGTATATTCTTATTATACTAATAATTAAGTACTTTCTTAAAAGTAGAGATACTATCTATATCTACTTTACTATTATAGTATAGTAATTAGTTACTTAATTAAATTATGTACTTAAAAGAAAAGTAAGTACTCTAGTAGCTTATTAAGATAGAAAAAGCTTTTTTAAATAAAAATACTATTTTATTACTTATTACTACTTACTTTACTTTTAGATTCTACTAATTAGATATTAGAT
>NW_026056893.1:0-1690 GCF_023758085.1 Alternaria hordeiaustralica | reverse complement strand
AGCTCTAATTACTTAGTAGCTTACACTTCTTAATATATAGAAGTTTAATATTGTCTATATAGCTAGTAAGAAGAACGTTATAGCTAATACTCTTTTAAGAATACCTAAGCTAGATAGCTAGAAGCTATCTAATAAACCTAAGAAAGATATAGAAGACTTTATTAATGCGCACCTAAATATAGTTTAGCTTATCTTTAGCGAAGCTCTAGCGCACGCGTATAGAATATACTAGGTAGATCTTTCTTTTAATAATTAACTACTAGTAGATAGCTATAGTAATAAGTTATAAGTAATTATAGGCTAGCTTCTATTCTACAGAAGGCCTAAGTATATATCTACTACTAAGTTTTGTAAGTTTAAGAAGAAGGCGCTCTAAATAACTATTAGAGAATAACATCTCTTTATAATTCTCTTAGAAGGCTAGCCTCTACAAAGAGTAGTTAACTTAATAGATAAGTAGTATAAGATTATTAGATCTTTCTATAATAAGTCTAGCTACTAAGATAAGAAAGGTATCTAGCGTAAGGTGTAGGCGCGCTACTATTAGAAAGAATAGTACAATTAAGTTAAACGCTATATATAGTTCTACTCTAAGTGCTAATTATATACATTAGTAATAGTTTAAGAAGAGCTTTAGCCTATAGAGCTACTAATAATACTATTTATATAGATTACTATTAACGTTATTTATATACTACCTAGCTGTAATAGCAAGAAGTTTCTTATTATTACCTAAGACTATCTTTTGTAATAGGTAGAAGCTAAGGCTTTAGCTAAGAATAACTTAAAGAGCGTTTAGAAGTTTCTACTACATAATATCTTTTGTTAATAGAGTATTCTACTTAAGATATTAGCTAACAGAGGCTCTAAGAACAAGAGCTTTATTAAGAAACTTTAGAAGTAATAGAGAATTAATAGAGTTATTTTAAGTACCTACTACTCTTAGAGGTAAGAACTTATTAAGTAAGAGTACGCGCCTATTATAGCTGCTCTAAAGAAGCTTTCTAGTAACTAGGTAGATAACTTACCTAATATTCTATAGACTAACTACACTACTATTAAGTAATCTATAAATAAGACACTAGCGTACTTAGTCTTAGGCTAGCAGCATATCTTGCCTATTAAGCTATCTATTCTAACTTAGTAGACGCTTCTATAGAATAATATTTAGAATATATCTACTCTTTTTATAATACAAGCCTGCTAGTTTAACTATAGAGATAAATAATTTAAGAAGTCTATTAACTACACTGTGCGTCTTAGGTATAAGAATAAGAACTATTTTAACTAGTTAAGAGTTCTTTAGCTAAGTAAGCTTTCTCTAAGTAATCTTATTCTATTAAGAGACTCTTTCTACAAAAACAACTAATTTACGCTTACTAAGTTTCTATCTAAGTAGAAGAGGCTATTTCGCATTAGTAGCGTTAATAAGAAAGGTTAGTATTAGTTAGAAGAGCTTAATAGTACCTCTTTCTAAAGTTATACACTAGAAAACTACCTAAAGGCCTTTTACTAGCGCATAGTAGTAGATCTCGCTAAGATTAATAGGCTAGACTACGCTGTAACTATATTCTCTACTAATAAAACTAATAATATAGATTAAGAAGTAAGTAGTAATAATAATAATAAGACACCTAAACAGCCTACGTATAGCTAAGATATTCTAGATACTCTAGAGTTAACTAAAGTT
>NW_026056892.1:0-1800 GCF_023758085.1 Alternaria hordeiaustralica | reverse complement strand
CCAACACCAACACCAGTTGTGCCAAGACCAAAAGTGATAATACCAAATGCAGAGGAATTTGAGGAAGATAAGCATACTAGCATTATTGATATTGATAGTACACTTAGTTCTCTTATTTCAGTGTTTGATGAAGTTAAAGCATTGTTATTGTTTACAAACGAAGTTATATGTGATGCACCTAGAGCTTGAGGACTTTACTTCCAAGATAGTGCTAGTCCACAAATGGAAGCGCTAGTAGAACTTCATGATAATATTATGTACTACTTAGTTGCAATTTTATTTGCTGTAGGTTGAATACAAGGAGCTATTATTAGAAACTTTGATAGTTCTAGATCACCTATAAGTAACAAATATCTTAACCATGGTATAAAAAAAAGTGTGCCTGCTCAAAAGTGTTCTAAGATTAAATGAAACAGCTTATTAAATTTTCATAGATTTTCTGTACGCAACCCCATTTTTTTTTTTAAAAAAAAAATTGTGCTTGTGCGAACTTATTCTACTAGTATATCTAAAGATAACAGTTATTCTAGTAATGGCCATATTACTCCTTCTGTAGTCTATGAAGATGCTTATTCTATGAAAAAGGCAATCTTAAAGGAAAACAAAGGTAAAGCTGGGATTTACATGTTAACTAATAAACTAACTGGTGATATTTACGTAGGACAATCTATTGATCTCCGTAAAAGATTCATTAAATATTTTAGCTTGAGCTATATAACTAGTCGGAAAGAGCTTATAATAAGTAGAGCCTTAATTAAATATGGGTATTCCAATTTTTCTGTAACTATTTTAGAGTATTGTATTGAATCTGAATTAGATGTCAAAGAACAATACTACTTTGATAAATTAAATCCTCAGTATAATATTCAAAAAATAGCGGGTGGTAGTTCTAAAGGCTTAAAATTGTCTGAGGAAACTAAATCCAAAATCAGTAAATCCCTAAAAGGGGTATATGCCTCCTTTTTACCTAGAGTAATTACCATTACTAAACGTACTTATAGTTCTCAATCTGATACTAATGGTTTACCTAAGTCTCCTCGGTCAAGAGTGTTGGCTCAGTACTTAGGAATAAATCCTATATTTTATGAAGATAGTAGCAGTTTAAGAGAACTTATCCTAAAAGAAAACAAAGGTAAATCAGGGATTTACATGTGAACCAATAAAATTACCGGTGATATTTATATAGGGCAATCCGTAGATCTTGCGGAGAGATTAAAAAGATATTATTATCCTAATTATTTAGAAAAAAACAAAAGTTTACTTATTAGTAGAGCATTAATGAAGTATGGACATGCTTCTTTTTCTACGACTATTTTGGAATATTGTGAAAAATCTGAATTAAATGAAAGAGAACAATATTATTTGGATAATTTAGAGCCCGATTACAACATATTAAAAACTGCAGGTAGTTTTTTAGGTTATACTTTTACAGATGAGGATAAAGTAAAGATAAGTAAAGGTTTAAAAGGAATAAAGCGTAGCGAGGATACTAAAGAATTAATGAGACAAAAAGCTTTAGGTAGAAAACCTTCTGAAGATGTCTTATTAAAAATAAGTACCCTGCGAGGAACTCCTGTTAATCTGTACGAAAAATGTGACACTTCTGGATTTAAATTAATAGGAAGTTTTGTTTCACATAGAAAAGTTGCTACCTTTTTAGGTATGTCTCATTCTACCGTCCTTAAATATGTAAATTCAGGGGCGATATATAAAGACAGGTATAAATTTTCTACTAGTTAGGTTTTCGCGGGTTGAGGTCACAAATATATTTAGTGATCTGACTATTCTCGGCTATGTGAT